>NC_134499.1:43929265-43976765 GCF_040206685.1 Ascaphus truei
ACACTAGGGTTGCTGCGGGAGGGAAAGGGTTAATGTTAAAACAGTGATTCTAGCCCTTTGTTCAAATTACCCTCAAAGATGCCTGCCTATTAAGGATTGCAAATGGTCAGGAATGCGACCAAATGTTTAGGAAGCTGGAGTGGTTTGTGAGTGTTAAAACTCACACTTACAAACCATAGTATCCTGCCCCACACCCCTGATTTAGGAGTGGGGCTACAGAATGAGTGACCTTATTAAATATAAGAATATTATGAGATGTCCTCGGCTGGACGTGCTAAAAGCTACATATGTGTATTCGTGGGCTAGGTAGGCAGGAAGGGCATCCTGAAGAATTAACATAGCCTGGTGATCAAAGGCTAAATTGCCTAATTGCTTATTCTTGGCCAAGGGACCAAAGGAACTGAATGTTTTTGTAAGTGTCCCCTTTCACACCTTACAACAAAGGGTTTCCTGCCAGGAATTTCGTTTAGTAGACTGGCTGGCATTCCTGATGCAAATGTGGGGCTACAGAAATGAGACCCTAGAGTGCTACTGCGCCTGTGCAACTAGCAGGGGGGCATGTATCAAAATGTATTCCCACGTTAGAGAGTGGCTGGAGGTAATTGCAAACCAATCACCTGTACTTAAATGTTAAGGATAGAGTTACAAAAGGTATATAACTTGTGGTAACCCAGCTATCCATGGTCTTCTGATATCATCTGAAGTGTCCTTCTATACCATCTTGATTGCTGAGAGAAATGCTATGCAATGTCTTGGGATGATGAAGGGTGCTGTATGAACTGCCAGTCCAGATGTGACTGTTTCATCATTTCCATCTTTACGTAAGTGTCTATATTTTGCCTGTTATTTGTATATTTCGTGTGTTCACCTTTATCAAGGAATAAATTATATTTTATCATATCTAAGTCTCGTCCCAGTTCAAACCCAGTTATATATATATTTTTGTGTAAATTACAGCCTGCCATAAAGTCACCGTGACACACACACTCCCATATATACACACACTCACACACACACACTCTCCCATATATATATACACACACACACACACACAGGAGGGGGGAAAGTCACGACCAGCACCACCACGCTCCCCACTCTCCTCCCCCCTCCCCCATCTCCCGCTCGCGGGGACTTTGGGGGACAGTGGAGCACCAGAGCGGCTGGAGGCAGAGGGGGCCGCGGGTGTGAGTGCAGGGGGCATGGAGAGGCAGCAGGACGGAGGCAGAGGATACTTACCGTGTCCAACGATCTGGAAAAAGAATGGTTGCTCGTTGGGGGCGGAAGTGAAGCGACGGAGCTGATCGTGCCCACCGGAAGTGACGCGGCGCGCCGGAGATACCGCAGCAGGAGATCCCCACACTGTTATGGTGTAGAGAGGAACACAGGGAGCCTGCAGATAAGACCTGTCCGGGATATCGGCGGTGCGGTGAGCTGCGGCAACCACCCTTACCTTCCTATCACTTATATAGTGACAAAACGCCTGTATTTATTTTATACATTGTGAGTGCACATTTTTATTACTACATAAAGTTTATCTGTAAACCATTGATCTGCACCACGGAGGTCTGTCTGTCTTTCCATGTACACCTGCTACTGACATCCCAGTCCCAGCTGCTTCCCGTCCACGTCCACAGGGACCCACCAGACTCCACCTATCCCGCCACTGTACCTATCCTACTGACATCCCAGTCCCAGCTGCTTCCCGTCCACGTCCACAGGGACCCACCAGACTCCACCTATCCCGCCACTGTACCTATCCTACTGACATCCCAGTCCCAGCTGCTTCCCGTCCACGTCCACAGGGACCCACCAGACTCCACCTATCCCGCCACTGTACCTATCCTACTGACATCCTGTGAGTAGGCAGCACATAGGGGCCAAGCATCACATTATCTCACACCTGAACAATATTGTCTGCAAAATATCATATAGAGCCTGGCCGCGCAGCCACAAAGCCTGGGAGCTTTGATTGGCCAATCAGCTGTCAGGCAGGGGGTGGGTTTTTTTTTTTTTCAGCGCAAGCAGGGAAAATTTTAAAAAACGAACACGTGTGCTGCTTGGGCCAATATTTACTCACCCGGAGGTTAAATCCACCCGCCCCGGGCGTGTAAATGTATAGGATTGTCGAACACTGTATATATATATACATACACACACACACACACACACACACATATATATATACATACATACATACATACATACACATATATATATATATATAGACACGCACACAGTTGTGTGAAAAAGAAAGTACACCCTCTTTGAATTCTATGGTTTTACATATCAGGACATAATAACAATCATCTGTTCCTTAGCAGGTCTTAAAATTAGGTAAATACAACCTCAGATAAACAACAACACATGACATATTACACCGTGTCATGATTTATTTGTATATACACACACACACACACTGTATATATAGCTATCTCGCATCAACTACAAGAAAGTAAAAATTAAAAAAAAACTGAAAACCACACAGAACCCCATCACTAGAGACCTGGCCAAATAATCACATTTTTATACATCCCCAAGGGTGCTTACTGTTAGTGTCCTCGCGTTTACCTGGAAAATATTGGCTCGCTAACTTTTAATGGATATCTTGCTTACTCATATGGTAATGAGCCGTTTACTTAACAATGCAGATCCTCAGCCATTCTCGTGCACGGGAGAAACGCTGCGAAATTTAGCACCTTCCAAAAGCTGCCGTTACTCACATCCAGGGCCTGATAATCATGGCGTTATTTCTGGGAAGAGCCTAAACGCAATGTACTGAGTATAGGACTTAACCCTTTCATTCAAAAGGTTACATGTCATACAAATATAAATATTAGGGATCATATAAATGTCTGAAACAGATCATAAACTGCAGTGTGGTTTTTAGTGATTAAATTAATATTTTTGTGTGAGCTAATATGGTATATAATGTAATAATGACTGTATAACATATGGGTGTGCAATAATGTATATCCAAACATACCTCAACAATAATAAATATGTAATTTCTATTAATGTCCAATTTAAATCAATGAAGGACACAAAATAATCGAAAAAGTTAAGTGTAAAATTTATATCACAACACCAACATGAAATATATATTGCTTTGTGTAATACACTCACTATAGGGTACTGTTTATTCCATCCACTAGTATTGGTAATTTATTCCAAGTGGTTGTGAATTTAAGTTAACAGTTTATTTTAATAGTGAAGAAAGTTTAAGAATTACAGCTTGGGTGTATTCGCATATTAGTGCAATCTAAGGTGAGTACTTAGGTATGCTGTGTTGCTGACGAATTCTCTACTTACCACTATATATCACCTCAATCCTGGTAAACACTTTGACATGCCACACCATTGACTGACAACAATTGCCCTATTGCTGCCTCAGAACCAGTGTTGACTCCTTTGTGAATTACCTTTTATCAGCCGACCTACATCAGTTTGCAGCTCAATACATTTTTCCCATCGTCCTGGGATTGTTATATATAAAATATCACATGACCAATTTAACCCCTGATGGGTATGTATTGATAACGCAGTGTTTCCATCGCACCCTCCTGTAAGACAGAGTTTTTAAAGAACACAATACACACAATATATTTTGATTACAAATGTATTTTTGCATGTGTAAATATTATATTAATTATGGCATAAATAAATGTTAAGTTTTAATAGCCTAGGTGTGCACCATTAATGTGCTTCTTGCTAGAGATAGGTTTCCAACATAAACCTCTCTCTATTTTTGAAAATACATGTAAAAATGTATAATTTCACAATATTATAACAAGATTTGCATTAGATTTTGGTGCACACGTGTAATGCGTCTTTATCACATGCGTTAATAACGCTCATTAAAGTTTCACCAATGCGCTCGAGCAGTATATTGGAGACATGACAATCACTGTTAATAATGCTGCTGCTCTCACGAACAAACGTTAATTTTGCATCTCATTAGCTTTGAGGATAACCATTAAAATTAACAAAAATGACGGACTTCTGTGGATCTACCCCCATGTGTCATAAAACTAGATTTACAGTAATTAAAAAGCGCATGTAAACCCAAAGCACGAGTTGGGTAACACGCCTGTTGAACACTCGCAGCTGCGTTTTCTGGCCTGCGCGGATCTGTGTTAGTCACAGTTTGCTCTACAGCATGGCGGCCAAATCCAGTCCTCAAGAGCTACCAACAGGTCAGGTTTTCAGGATATCCCTGCTTCAGTACAGGTGGCTCAGTCCTTGACTGGAGTTGGTTACCCCTGCTCTGCGGTATCCTATAACTACAGTATATAGCTCAATTGTTTCTCCATATCTTCTATAATTTATGGATGTTTTGCATCCGTTAGTGAATGACCCTAAATGCATCTTCTTTTTTTTTAATGGCAGTGGTTGACAGTATGTTTGAAATGTAAAAAAAAAAATGATGTTTGAACAGAATTTAAACAATTGTTAAAATAAAACCCTAAGCGATCTTTGTATATTATACATACTCTTAACAAGGATATTTGCGTTTTACAGAGAATAACCTCACAGTATTCCCGCTGATCAGCTAATGGGGTTTACCTTAAACAGCTGTTCAGTGATCCATACTACAGCACATCAATAAAAACAATGTTCTATGGATATTGATTTTAACTCTGGAAGACAAATAAAACACTTAGGCATCATTAAACATCTAATAATGTGAGATGTGGTACTGTATGGATGCCCAAATTGTCTCTAACCTGGCAGTATACTGCAATACAGTCTAATACCAATATACTGTCAAATGCAAACTAGTAAGAATATTAATCACTGTCCTTTACAGAAACAAGTCGTTTTAAATAATATGTGGACCATTTTTCTTAATTAACACTTCAAGCATCCTCACAACTACTAGACATTGGGAAATTCAACACATTTTTTATATCGTTGTAGTTAATTGATCAGACAGTTATTTTGTATCTTTACCATGTGCCCACAGGCATGATTTTAACAACCATTAAAGTTGCAGTTCAAGCTGCCGTTTAAAAAAAAATAAGATATATATATATATATTTTTCCTATTCAACATGTGCATCAATACAATCTGCACACTGACAAGTGATTAGCTAAGCTGCAGATCAATCCGTTCTCCTGTAATCAATCGCTTTGCTCAGGGCTATTTAATTCAGCATTATGGGAAATGTAGTTCCTAGAATATAATATGATTGACTGGGCAGTTATTAGATACAATTGGTGCACTGCTAGAGAGAGGGCGGGGCTCAAGAGCCAGAGCCTATCAGAAGGGGAAGGGGCTGTCACTTTGGAAATGCTTCCTACATTACAAACATTTTATGAATCAAAAACTGAAATATATGCTCCAATGGGAAAGGGATCTGGGGGAGGAACTAGACATGGAAGACTGGAATGATATTTTTCAGACGGTTGCTACATTCTCAATGTGCATCACAATCAGAGAAAATGCCTATAAGGTTATGATGAGGTGGAACTTGACCCCCACTAGACTAGCTAAAGTCATCCCAGAGTATCAAACAATATCTCCGAAGGGATGTGGAGTACAGGGCACATTTCTCCATATGTGGTGGGGGTGCCCACTCATATCAGCTTATTGGATGGAAATCAAAATGTGGTCACAAGGGTTTTTCGGTTTGGACCTCCCTCTAGATCCCTGGTTATTCCTATTAAACAAACCACATCACCTCCTCACGGGACATGAGAATAAATGACTGTGCCACATGTCTTCAGCCGCGAGACGCGAACTAGCGGCAGTATGGAAGCAACCAACTATCCCCTCAATCCCTAAAGTTACAAATAAAGTCTGGCAGATTTGCTGCATGGAAAAATTGGTTACTCTTAACAATGACACCTGTGCAGATTTCCAGAAGGTGTGGGTGCCATGAATTTTGGGTGCTGGTCAACCAGAAATTAATACCCGCGTAATCTTGTAAAAACTGCTATATATACTGACTGTGTGACTGAATGTTATAAGATGATTTGCTCTGTAAAATTCTAAATTAATGTGTTCCCCCCCCCGTCTTTATTTTTTGTACTCTTCCCCAACCCCCCACCCCCATCTTTTATTTTCTCCATTTCCCCCTCTCCCAAAATTTTGTAATAAAAATAGAATTTAAAAAAAAAAAAAGGTCTTAAAACATATTTTTTAATGCTTCAAGTATTTTCTCATAGTACAGAACTGATTTATTAAAAAAACACGTAGGATATTGTTTAACTGGTGCTTTAATTAGAGAGGATCTTTAATAAATATGTCACCTCCATCTAAGGACTAACCGCATAGAAATCCCTTTACTATAAAAAAAAATGTATTAATCTTCCATACTTTCTTACTGAGTCAAATAATTACAATATTTAAAGAAGCGATCTAAGCACCTTAAAAAATACAAAAGATTTTTTTTTCATACTCTATATGCAGCCTTTGATTACCTGTATTTAAAATTAATTACCTAAGTTGCCAATCGATTCGTTCTCCTGTGATCGATCAGCAAAATCCGGTTTCCCAGGGTTCACTAAATGGCTGCCTTTCAGTTTCAAATCAATCCTTCAGGCAGTGTAACTCAGCAGCTACAATGTATTCTTATATTACTAAGGTAACATTATCTATTGCTACAGTTTGCAACTGAAACTGGTGGGAATATTGGCAACAAATGACCCCAAACCAGAAAGTGTTACAAATATCTTGCACTGCTGGGGAAGTGTTTAAAACCTTCTATAGAAATTAAAGGATTCTCAGTATATTAAAACTCATTAAAAATAGCAATAAGAATTGAATATTTTTTTTTAAAGGTAGTAAGTATTATCTGACACCACAGAAATTATTTATTTTAACAGAAAAACACATGTAGGATATTGATTGGATTGCTCCTTTAAAACCTAGGGTAAGCTTTGGCAAAAGCCATTTTTTGCCGACAAATTTAATTGTTGGAGTTGTTCCTAATGTGGTAATGACCAGAAGCAAAATGTTAATAAATACCATATATACCGTATGATACTTAGGCTTCATACAAACAGTTCTGAAATAACAGTACTAATATTTATATTGTATAGAGGTAGGTATTTCCCATTGAAAAATTGAGATGAAACGCATTCTATTTGTAAGATCTTAATAGTGTACATTGGAAAGCTTAGTTCTATTCCATAAATATCCCAGATTATTTGCATCCCAAGACTAAATCCACTTAGGGGATTTAAGAGATTCAGCTTCATCAACAGCCCTAAAATACAGAAGTCCTCTACTACAATAGTTTGACAAGAACAGAAACATATTTTTAGTATCATGCTTTTTTCAACTATAAACTCCACCAAACTATTCACTTGAAATGTTGTTTTTCTGGAAGCTGCCTCCCAAAATAACTGGATTATCTAACAAAAAAATGCACAGAGAAAAGGGACATTTCAATTAAAAAAAGAGTCTACATCAATGCTATGAATATTCCCTCTTAAGTGCGAAGTTTGCTGCACATTATATTTAAAAAATTATGTTTGTCAGTATTTATACAAAACAACAAGGTACATACAGTAAGAAACCAAGCATCAAGACATTAGTCAATAACAGGCATCATTTACAAAGGAATTATTTCCATAAAAGCAATCAAAAGAAACCCGACTGATCACACAATTAGCAGATTGCAGGTCAGATTCCTCTAACTGTTCAACAAATTTTATTTTCTGTTCATCAAAAAAAGTTGGTACTTTAACTATTTTAACTTGAAACTGAAATAGATGTTACTATGGGAAATTAATATTGACTTTTGTAACAAAAACGTCGTATTTAAAATGTATAAGTAATGTATGATCTGTTACCCCAACCGCACCTGTTTGGGCTCTGTAACTGAATAATGAAATGTAAAATATAGCAGTCACTGATGGAAAATTCCCAAGTGAAATATCTGTAAATGGCAGATACATTTTATATTCTTTTAAGTATGCAATCCTGAATGTTTGCAAAGTATACACATGAAAATTATGTAAAGGGATACCAATCACTACAATAATAACCCATTTTTTAAATTCTTTATTGTGACACCCAAACCTCTATGCAAATGATGTTGTAATCTAGATGAACAAGATAAATTAAAATAATAAGATGTGGTCCAAAGAATTGTTACTATAAGCAGCAAAACTTAACACATCTGTTAGAGATATTCAACACTAACTGGCAAACATAGAACAGTGTGGGGCCTATGCAGAGAGCTGCGAGAAGCCCAATCTCGCCAGTTTTTTGCCAAATATGCCTATAGCAATTTAGTAAATGGCGAGAAACTGGCGAGATGAGTAAAAAGCGCCAGTTTTTTTTTTGTTTTAAAAACTCGCCGCGCGGGTGGCGAGAAGCAATATCTCGCCAGTTTTAAAAAGGGCCGTATGCAGGAAGCCCCGATCACCATCTCCCCGCTGATCGCGCCATTAAAATGGAGAGATGTTCTCCAAATAGCTCCGCCAACAAAAGTTGGCAAGAAGCTGGAGCTGAGCGGCGATAGGTGACATAAAAAAAAAATCATCCCCTTTCCTGGCTCGGATTGATGCAGGGGGGCTCCACAGCTGATACCCAGGAATATCAGCACCGAAGGCCCCCGGCATGCATCCGAGGCAGGAAAAATGCATGTGCAGCCCACTTCATTACCTTAGCGAGTAACCGCTAAGGCAATGAAGGGGTTAACCCACCGTGCCAGCTTTATTGTGGGTAGCGGGTGTGGGTGAAGGGGGTATGTGGCCCTTGGTGTGAGTTTAGGGCTTGCGGGGGGTTGCGGGTGCACTTAACCCCTTCAGGACCGTAGCAGTTAATACTGCTACGGTCATGAAAGGGTTAACCCCTCCCGCTACCCCCCCGCAAGCCCTAAAAAAAACACCGTTGGGGCTAATACCCCCTTCACCCACCCCCACTACGAAAAATAATCACACACAGCAGCCCCACACTAAATAAATAAATGTAAAAGAATAAATAAATAAATGAATATAAATATGTATATATATATATAACTACAACACCTATAACCCCTAACATACACATATATGCACATCAATGATACTATAGACCAGCGGGGGCCCTCGGGTGTTACCCGCAGGCCTGCAGTACCAATTATGTGCCCCCCCCAAATGAATGAATAAACACATACATACTTTTAAAGAAATAACCCCCCACCCCCTAACACATAGAAGTATAGTTATGGCCACAATTACTATTATCCACAAAGGGATAATAGTGAATGTGCCCATTTTAAATACATTAACAGCAATAAATACATTAAATACATATAGTACTCACCCATGTCCGGCTGCAACGATGAAGGCCATCCTCATCTTCATCCTGGCCATGCCCCCTCCGCTGCTGCAAAACATACACAACGATGAAAACATCCAAAGTAATGTCCCCTAACCCCTTAATCACCATAGCGGTTATTAACCTCTACAGTCATTAAGGGGTTAACCCACCCTCACTCACCACTCGGGACGCCTACATACCCTCCCACAGTAAACCCCCAGCCCGCGAGGCCTAACCACCCTCACCCACTACCCACAAGGGAGGCCTACCCACATAGCGTTGGGGAACACCCCCCCCCCCCCAACACCTACAGTACAATAATGTCCAAAATAACTATTATCCAGATAGGGATAATAGATTATTTGGCCATTATTAAAAACATTAACTAACATTTTCAAATAAATTAAGTACTACTGACCTTATCAACAAGAAGTCTCATTCGCCAGCAACATCCTTGTCTTGGCCACAAAAAAACATAGCCAATACATTGCAATTGCATTGAGATATCAATTAACCCCTTAAATACCATATCGGATAATAACCTCAAAGGTAATTAAGGGGTTAAGCCACACTGGCCTGATACCCACCCTTCACCCATGAATTTGTACATTGGCTTCATCATGCAAATATATATATACATATATATATATATATATATATATACACACACACATGATGAACCAATATACAAATAAATGTAGAAGGGTTATCAAAAACATGCAGTACTCAAAATAACAGTTCTCCATTAATACACACTACAATACAAGTAATTTCCTGTCATAATCCTAACTGATATTACAATCAAAAAGATAAAATGCCAATCAAAAACCTCTAATCACAATCAACACATTGTATTAACATTGAATATATGATGCATACAATCTATGCACCATATACATTCTGCTAATGAATGTTAACAATAACATTTCAATCCAAATACAGATAACTCCAAACAAATATACTATTGTAACCAATCCGGTAAAAATAAATCTATTACCATTCAATAATGACATCCCTAAACAATTTACATTCAATCCCTAACAATTAAACAATTAACTAATTCAAACCTGCAACTCAGCAATGTAGGCTGTGAAAATATATAAGTACCAAGAAGCATAAACAATTAACAATGAAGGCTACCCCTGACCTCTAAAACAACATACAATAGCAACGTTAAATCTATGTAATTTTGAAAGACTTTAAACACACATTGAAGCATACATGCATAGTCAAAATAATTAAAAACACAGAGTAGGGATGCAGTTCCCACGCTCTGATTGGCTACCGTACCATGTGTGGACTACCATGTTTCTTTTAATGACGTCATCTTAAAGGCAATTGAAGCAAAGCCATTCTGATTGGCTGTGCTTTCATTGCCTTTAAGTGACGTCATCAGTTTTTTTTTATCGGCCAAAACACATGGTTTTCACGGCCCAATCAGGCTCGTGGGAACCATATGACGAAAATGTGACGTCATAGGCCTTTAAAAGCCTATGTCGTCTCATTTTGAAGCCAGACGCCGAGGAGGAAGGACCTCCGGAGAAGAAAGAAGACCAGGGCGTAGCCGAAGACGGGAAGAAGACCCCGGAAGAAGGTAAAAGAAAGAAGAATACAGATGAAGATGGATACAAGTAGAAGACCCGTGGATTGATTTGGATTTTTAGTTTAATGTTTATTTTTTTATGGTTTGTTATTTTATGGGTTCCTGTGCCTGGTGGTTTTGTACGTGAGTAACCAGTTCAACGGGAGTCGGTGGGGGCAAGTAATGGTAAGTGAAGTAAAGAAATGTATTTAATTCAACTACGGTAGTTAATTTTTTTAAATTCTGTTCTTTACATGTTTATTTAATTATCTGTGGTATATCATTTCTTGCCACTGTATGTATGTATGTATGTCTAGAGAGATATATACATACAGGGTAAGAAATGATAGTATTTTAAAAGCTTGATTTGCTGTGTTTTTAATTTATTTTGACTATGCATGTGTTTAAAGTCTTTCAAAATTAGATAGATGTAATCGTTGCTATTGTATGCTGTTTTAGAGGTCAGGGGTAGCCTTCGTTGTTAATTCTTTATGCTTCTTGGTACTTATATATTTTCACAGCCTACATTGCTGAGTTGCAGGTTTGAATTAGTTAATTGTTTAATTGTTAGGGATTGAATGTAAATTGTTTAGGGATGCAATGTTAATTGTTTATGGATGTCATTATTGAATGGTAATTGATTTATGTTTACCAGTTACAATAGTATATTTGTTTGGAGTTATCTGTATTTGGATTGAAATGTTATTGTTAACATTCATTAGCAGAATATATATGGTGCATAGATTGTATGCATCATATATTCAATGTTAATGCAATGTGTTGATTGTGATTAGAGGTTTTTGATTGGCATTTTATCTTTTTGATTGTAATATCAGTTAGGATTATGACAGGAAATTACTTGTATTGTAGTGTGCATAAATGGAGAACTGTTATTTTGAGTACTGCATGTTTTTGATAACCCTTCTACATTTATTTGTATATTGGTTCATCATGTGTGTGTATATATATATATATATATATATATATATATATATATATATATATATATATATATAAATAAAAAAAGGGGGAGAGAGAGCGCACACCCATAGCGTAAAATAGTCAATTTATTGAGGGGAAGGGAGGGAAGGGATTAAGAAATGCGCTTACAAGAAAGCAATAAAATCAAGCATTGTGTGAATAATCACCACCATCCGGTTTGTATCTGCAGTGTCCTGGGGCAGTCCCGATCTTGCAGCATTAGGATCAGTGTCCAAACAAATGTCCAGGGCTGATATGATCCGTATACATGTATAGGGTCCTGGAAAGATGGCTCCTCGTGGCTCAAGCCTCTGCAGCAGTCGCACGGTCCAATCAGTTCCGGCGTGCGGTGATGACGTCAATGTCCCTGCGTCTAACGTGATGACGCTCCCTGACGCGTTTCGTCACTCACGGGTGACTTTTTCAAAGGGAAGTATAGAGAAGGGGGAGGTCCGGTCTTATATATGCTCTCCAATTATCTAAATCGCTAGTAATCTCCCCTTCTCAGCTGTAAATAGACTTGGTGCTGATTCATGTTAAATAGATGCGCACAATACTTATTTAAAACCTTAGAGTTAAAAGAGTAAAGAAAAAATGTTCAAACAACAATAAATAAAAAAACACACATGGTAATCCTATGGGGAGTAAACCTAATATAACAAAACAATGTTCACATGAGTGATAGATAGATTTGTCATAGAAACATCATGATAGACATATATGCAAGGAATGTATAATAAATACATATCATATACGTGCAAAGTGATTCCAGCTGACATGACCACTAAAAATGTAGAAGGTGTCTCCCTGTATAGTTATATATAGAAATCCAAATTGCATACAATTTATCAGAACCATATTGTATTGAGAAACATATAAATATAGTTTCAACAATTAGACAGAATCCAATGATAACACAGTAAGAAAGCGTTATTACCAAATATTGGACCCTTATAAAGAGGACAATTTCCCATAATAACATATGCCTAACAACATACGCACGGTGCACATATAATTCAAGTCCATAGGCCAGGATAAGGCAAGGTCTCAGGAGGGGGTAAACTAAGATGTGAATGTACTAAGTGCTTATATATAAGTGTATAGGTGTGAATAAGAAAAAAATGTATCTAATATACTACTATATTAAAACTCAATTGTATTAATACCATTATGTGAGTAATTCTAGTGGTGATGGAATTAAGTCCAAGTGTTAAATATATGTGACTGTATTTACACGTATAGAATATAATATAAATAATTTGTGTATAGTGATATTAATATTATACTAATTGTATAACCCATTTACCAATAAGTGATAATAGTGTAAACTAAAATTGTGTGGTCCTAACTCCGGTCCAGGAAAGGGGGGGGGGGAAGGGGAGGGGGGGGGAAAGGGGGGAGGGGGGGGGGTTAAGGGAATGGGGTGATATATATATGATATATATATGATATATATATATATCTCTCTGTGTATATATATATACAGTGTTCGACAAACCTATACATTTGCTCGCCCCGGGCGAGTGGATTTAACCCCCGGGCGAGTAAATATTGGCCCAAGCAGCACACGTTTGGTACTAGGTGGCGGGTAGATTTTTTTGTGTGGCGAGTAGATTTTTTGGTGATTTGTCAACCACTGTATATATTTGCATGATGAAGCCAATGTACAAATTCATGGATGAAGGGTGGGTATCGAGCCAGTGTGGCTTAACCCCTTAATTACCTTTACAGTTATTATTCGATATGGTATTTAAGGGGTTAATTGATATCTCAATGTAATTGCAATGTATTGGCATTGTATTGGCTATGTTTTTTGTGGGCAAGACAAAGATGTTGCTGGCGAATGAGACTTCTTGTTGATAAGGTCAGTAGTACTTAATTTATTTGAATATGCTAGTTAATGTTTTTAATAATTTGCAAATAATCTATTATTCCTATCTGGATAATAGTTATTTTGCACATTATTGTACTGTAGGTGTTGGGGGGGGGGGGGAGGGAATGTATTGAATGTATAGGCCAGGTTTATTTTTTTTACATTCAGGGTTTGTTCCGTGGTTCCGCGTGAGACCTCTGGAGACCACCTGCGGGTCTCCTCGGGTATCTCACGGGTATCAGGCTGGCGGTTCCACGGGTGACACATGCGGGGATGAAGCGGTGGCCTCACATCTGTGGGGGCACCATGGACCCGTAGTCTGCGGGGATGAAGCGGTGGCCTCACATCTGTGGGGGCACCGCCGACCCGTAGGTGCGGGGATGAAGATGTGTGGTCCCACTTCTGTGGGGGCACCGCGGACCCGTAGTGAGCACTCGTGAGTTCCCCAGACCCCCATGGGAACCACACGAGGCCCCGCAAACACCTGTGGGTCTGACCCGGGGCTCCCAGACATCCTTGGGCCTACCGTGGGAACCCAATTGTGGACCACGGTGACCCAAGGAGACCACCTGGGGGCCATGGTGCTGGCGGGACCCACCAGCAGGCCTCCAGAACCTGTTTGAAAAGGGCTGCTGGTACCCTGTAGGTCTGTCAGGTGCCCCGCCAGCCCACCGGGGACTCGCGTGGGGCTGCGTTATGAACCTTGTATGTAAAAGGATAAATCTTTTATTTATGGGGGGGCACAGGGGGTGGGTAATGTATTTATTAAATATAATGATGTTTATTGTGGGACACTGTATTGTTTTTATTGTGGGTACTGGGGGTGGGGGGGGGGTGTTTCCCAAACGGTATGTGGGTAGGCCTCCCTTGTGGGTAGTGAGTGAGGGTGGTTAGGCCTCACGGGGTGGGGGGTTAGTGTGGGAGGGTATGTAGGCGTCCCGAGTGGCGTCCCGAGTGGTGGGTGAGGGTGGGTTAACCCCTTAATGACTGTAGCGGTTAATAACCGCTATGGTGATTAAGGGGTTAGGGGACATTACTTTGGATGTTTTCATTCTTGTGTCTGTTTTGCAGCAGCGGAGGGGGCATGGGCAGGATGAAGAGGAGGATGGCCTTCATCGTGGCAACCGGTAATGGGTAAGTGCTATATGTATTTAATGTCTTTATTCTTGTATTTTAAATACGCAGGGGGTGTATGTTGTTTATTGCCATGTTTATTGGGGGCAATTGTCCCAAATAAACATGCTATTCTGCCTTAACCCTTCATTGCCTTAGCGGCTATACACTATGGTAATGAAGCAGCATTTCTGTATTTTAATAATATTGTGCAGGAGCAGGGGGTCCCCTGAGCTTTGATTTGTGGCTCAGAGACCCCCTGCTCACTATACATTATTATTAAAAATACAGTCATGCTGCTTCGTTAACGTAGCACATAGCCGCAAAGGTAAGGAACGAGTGTTTATTGATATGTGTGTTTTATTTATACTGTAGATGTGCAGGGGGTCTCCGGAGCTGAAGCACTTTAGTTTTAGGTCTGGGGACCCCTGCTTCCCGAGATACAGGCCCCTTTAGGGGGTGCCGGTATCCCTCTGCTTTGTTTACATTCCACGGTCTCATGATCGGGACCTTTAAATGCAGAGGGATAATGGCACCTCATAAAGGGGGCCTGTATCTCGGGAAGCAGGGGGTCCCCCGACCTGAAACCAACACGGTTCAGCTCCGCAGAGGCCCTGCACATCTACACTATCAATAAAAATGATTTTTCAATGATTTTTAATGTGCCGATTTTTGCGCAGCGGATCTCTCTCTGCTGCAAACACATCTCGCCAGGGGACGGCTTCTCGGCAGTTTCTCGCCAGGCAGCCGTCTCGCCACCGGTTACTCGCCATTTTATCAAATGGTGGTGGCGCATTAATTCGCCAGGGATTTGTCCCTCCCTGCATACAGCGAGGTTAACACGCCAAAAACCTGGCGAATTGAAACCCTGGCGAATGCAATTTTTCGGCCCTTTCTGCATAGGCCCCCCTGTATGTTTATACAGTATATTAACTGATTCACACTATCAAGGTACAATAAATATGATAAACAGTTGGCATTTTGTAAATATAAAATCCAATATTTTATTAATTCTGTCCTGTACATGATAATAATGTGCAGAATATCATAATGTAAAGCCAATAAAAGTAGAATAAATGTGATGCATTTGACATTAGCCTGTTGGAAAACCTCCCCCACACAATAACCACACCAGAATGTGTCCAGCGCAGGGAAAATGCACAAGCAGAAACGAGGGTAAGGAATGCATAATATAACCACTTTATTCAGCACTGTATGGATTCCAAACCACAACCACTCAATTCATACCAGGTTGGAACCAAACAATTCCAGACAAAATGGGCGGATTTAAATGGTGATCCTCTGAAATGCAGAATTTTCTAAACATAAACGATATTGTAAATGAAACCTTCATAGATTGAGGGAAATTGTTTTATGAATTTAATGAAGCATTATTTTTATGAAAGGCTACTTGTAATTATTTTTTATCCTATGCATAATCCTTAACAAGCAATGCCTGTATGGAATTATCTTCTGTAACAATGTCTCCAACATTAGAATGTACTGTATGGCAGGATATAGATTATAGAGAACACAAAAATAGCTAGTCACTCTTCTTGTTGTTGCTGTTATTATTATTATTTTGATATAATATATCCAATTTATGTTCAGCTAATTCTGGAGATTTAAAGGGATTGATATTACCTTAACATGACCTAGGAAAAGGTCATTTTAAGGTAATATCAATCCCTTTAAATCTCCAGAATGACAATTCCAACCAACCCATACACATACACTGTATAGAGCATAATGTATGTGAAAGGTTTATTAGACATGTTGGATTAACACAAAGAAATACAATGTATAGTAGTGCGATAGATGGTATCAGAGGTTAATGAATGAGAATAATGAACCAGCACTGCTGGAACAACATTGTACAATTTATGGAGAGACACCATACTGAGTATTAGGGGCTATTGTGAGAAGTAGGGCTGTCTCAGCACTGACTCACGTACAGTGTGGCACAGACATACCAAACAAACCTTACTTTTGCTTGCTGGTGGTACTGACCTTTGGTGAAAGGCCATTGTCATTTAATTTACTACTATATATGTATAGCACAACATAAACATTTATGTATTCAAACATGGTTGGATAACTGTACATAATACACACTGAAATGTCACTGTCTTCTTACAAGCCAGTTTAGATTGTTCTGCTGAAAGAAGAGGAACAGAAACCAGAACAGGAAAGAACCATGGTGGACAGAGTAATCTATGTTATGGCCATCAATGGTCAGTCTGTGCCTTCTTCAGTCCCAATAATGACTTTGTTATACTTTGTAATGCTTCTACTTTAATATTACAACAATCAAGTTACTGCTAATGCTCTGTAATCTTGTTTAATGTATAGTATTTTGGATTTTGACTTTGGTAATAGGGGTAATGCAGACCTCGGGGCTTCTGTAGGCTACACCTGTAGTCTTACATTGCTCATTGCTGTTCAATCATCAAAAAACAATGAGTGAGAAACATAAAAATGCATTGGATGTATTACACAATAATACTGACTCAATAAATGCAAGTGTTTTAAATAGGCAACTGTTTGTACATTAATACAGGGGCGCAAACTTATTTTGCAGTGCCCGCCCTGCATTACCTTCTCCGTATGCCGCCCCCGCCCCCTTACCTCGCGCGGCGTCAAATTACGCCACGGGCTCGTGTGACGTCACGTGACCCGCGCTGGCATTTGACGTCACGTTACCATAGCAACCATACGTCACATGACCTCGCGGCGTTGCCATGGTCACATGTGCTGAAGCCGGCAGAATCCCGGTAAGTAGAGTTTGCAGAGACCTTGCGCAGTCCCCCAGCATTTCATTTAAATGCCTGGGAGTAGAGCGCGGGACGTCTGCAACCACCCGCGCCCCACAAAAAAAATCTTGCGCCCCCCAGTTTGCGCACTGCTACATTAATAGAAGGTGAATATTTTCTTGCCTGTCAGTAAGATCTTCTCATCCAAAATTGCTTGCAATGCATTTGTGTTTGTCTGGTAGCAAAGGTGTTATAGGAGCATTTTATATTTATTATGATAGGGTGCTTAACCTGCACCCAACCCTAATGATATACCTGGCACACCAGGGGCCCTTATGGAGTACCATGTACTGTATGCCAAAGGCACTGGCTCACTTTCCGGTCGGCGCCCTCTACTCCTGTTTCTGGCGCCTGAGGCCTGGGTGCATCATGTGAACACGCCTGGAGGGATCATGTGAACACGCCTGGAGGGATCATGTGAACATGCCTGGAGGGATCATGGGACCCGGAAATGCTAGAGGTCCAGTGGCATTCTGAGGCTGACGAAGCCCTGGCACTCTAAAGGTTAAATAATATACTGTATATGTGGCACCTTTTCTGAAATTGCATGTCGCATTCTTTTGGACCCTATTTTTGGTATTGTGAAATACAAGCCCAGAAAACAGGGCTAAAGGGTTAATATGGCCACCCCATATTGTGAAAGAAACTAAACAAAAATATCCATAAATTATATACATGTAAATATACGCACATATAAAAATAAATACAAATAGTGCTCTAGTGATTAGCTATTGCAGTGAGTGTGGGGTTGTGGTGCGATAGACTGTATCAGAGGTTAGTAAATGAGAATAATGAACCAGCACTGCTGGAACAACATTGTACAATTTATGGAGAGACACCATACTGAGTATTAGGGGCTATTGTGAGAAGTAGGGCTGTCTCAGCACTGACTCACGCACAGTGTGGCACAGACATACCAAACAAACCTTACTTTTGCTTGCTGGTGGTACTGACCTTTGGTGAAAGGCCATTGTCATTTAATTTACTACTTTTTCATTTGGGGAAAGAGAGCAAGATGGGGAGTCAGCAAACATATGGTGGAACCCAAAGAAGTGAACAGTAACCCCTCTGCACCCCTAAATCCAACCCCCATCAGACAGAGAATTACATGTCATTTGATTTGTTACAGCTTTGGGAAAGATGATATAAGGTTAACAGGAAAATTACTATGGTCGCTTACTTTTCCTTTTCTGTACTAGATCCCAGAGAAGCAGGCTGCAGTGTGGTGGCTTGTTGCTCTCTGCATGTGGCTAGGTGCCTGTGATGCTCCTCCTGCAGTGTGGTGGCTTGTTGCTCTCTGTATGTGGCTAGGTGCCTGTGATGCTCCTCCTGGAGTGTGGTGGCTTGTTGCTCTCTGCATGTGGCTAGGTGCCTGTGATTCTCCTCCTGCAGTGTGGTGGCTTGTTGCTCTCTGCATGTGGCTAGGTGCCTGTGATTCTCCTCCTGGAGTGTGGTGGCTTGTTGCTCTCTGCATGTGGCTAGGTGCCTGTGATTCTCCTCCTGCAGTGTGGTGGCTTGTTGCTCTCTGCATGTGGCTAGGTGCCTGTGATTCTCCTCCTGCAGTGTGGTGGCTTGCTGCTCTCTGCATGTGGCTAGGTGCCTGTGATGCTCCTCCTGCAGTGTGGTGGCTTGCTGCTCTCTGCATGTGGCTAGGTGCCTGTGATGCTCCTCCTGCAGTGTGGTGGCTTGCTGCTCTCTGCGTGTGGCTAGGTGCCTGTGATTCTCCTCCTGGAGTGTGGTGGCTTGTTGCTCTCTGCATCTGGCTAGGTGCCGGTGATGCTCCTCCTGCAGTGTGGTGGCTTGTTGCTCTCTGCATGTGGCTAGGTGCCTGTGATGCTCCTCCTGCAGTGTGGTGGCTTGTTGCTCTCTGCATGTGGCTAGGTGCCTGTGATGCTCCTCCTGCAGTGTGGTGGCTTGCTGCTCTCTGCATGTGGCTAGGTGCCTGTGATGCTCCTCCTGCAGTGTGGTGGCTTGCTGCTCTCTGCATGTGGCTAGGTGCCTGTGATGCTCCTCCTGCAGTGTGGTGGCTTGTTGCTCTCTGCATGTGGCTAGGTGCCTGTGATGCTCCTCCTGCAGTGTGGTGGCTTGCTGCTCTCTGCATGTGGCTAGGTGCCTGTGATTCTCCTCCTGGAGTGTGGTGGCTTGTTGCTCTCTGCATGTGGCTAGGTGCCTGTGATGCTCCTCCTGCAGTGTGGTGGCTTGCTGCTCTCTGCATGTGGCTAGGTGCCTGTGATGCTGCTCCTGGAGGTTGCTGTTCTCATTATACAGCTTGGCCACTTGCTCCTCCAGTTGATAAATCCGCTGTCTCTGCTTCTCCAGCAGCTCCTGCTGCGTGGCAATGATTTTATTCAGCTCAGTGAGGTACCCCACAGCTCTGCACGGGGGGTCTCCCGGGCTCGCCATCCTCCTAAAAGGAAACGCCACCTTCCCCAGCAGCGACTACTTCCTATAACAGCATCACTTGTGAGGTCATTGGTCACTCACAGGAAGGAGAGTGTCACTCACAGGAAGGAGAGTATCACTCACAGGAAGGAGAGTATCACTCACAGGAAGGAGAGTGTCACTCACAGGAAGGAGAGAGTGCCACTCACAGGAAGGAGAGCACAGGAAGGAGAGTGCCACTCACAGGAAGGAGAGTGCCACACACAGGAAGGAGAGTGCCACACACAGGAAGGAGTGTATCACTCACAGTAAGGAGAGTGCCACTCACAGGAAGGAGAGTGCCACACACAGGAAGGAGTGTATCACTCACAGTAAGGAGAGAGTCACTCACAGGAAGGAGAGGAGTCACTCACAGGAAGGAGAGAGTATCACTCACAGGAAGGAGAGAGTCACTCACAGGAAGGAGAGAGTCACTCACAGGAAGGAGAGAGTATCACTCACAGGAAGGAGAGTCACTCACAGGAAGGAGAGAGTCACTCACAGGAAGGAGTCACTCAGGAAGGAGAGAGTGCCACACACAGAAAGGAAAGTGCCACTCACAGGAAGGAGAGAGTCACTCACAGGAAGGAGAGAGCCACTCACAGGAAGGAGTCACTCAGGAAGGAGAGAGTGCCACACACAGAAAGGAGAGTGCCACTCACAGGAAGGAGAGAGCCACTCACAGGAAGGAGAGAGCCACTCACAGGAAGGAGAGAGTATCACTCACAGGAAGGAGAGAGTGTCACTCACAGGAAGGAGAGAGTATCACTCACAGGAAGGAGAGAGCCACTCACAGGAAGGTGTCTCATCCTCCGCCTCACTTTACAGGCACAATCCTTGTGTACACATATCACACTTTGGTCCAGTTCCCCAGATGCCACAATGCTCGCACTGACCTAGTTACACACACTGACCCACACAGTCCGTCCCTGGCTACAGTGTGGCAGAGAGAGGGCGCAGCTCCATACTCCGCTCTTACCCACAGTCCGGCCGTGTCCGCAGGTCAGAGCTGGCCAGTCCGCAGCGCACTGACCCCTCCAGCTGCTGCGCACAGTCCCAGCGCCAGCGCCGCCGCTCCGGGCGCAAACAGCGCCTGCCTGGGAACCAGACTCTTCCTCCTCACCAGCGGTACGTGGGGCAATAATAATAATAATAATAATAATAATAATAATCCCTCCTCGCAGCTCCGCCCTGTGTGCTGAGACACCGCTCACTCACAGCAGGGGCCCCCACACCGCCAGGTCCCCCCTTTTATCCATCCACAAAGTCGCGGTTCTGAAGGTTTGTTCCCTTTCTGGTCTGGTGGTGAGCGCATTGCCTGTGAGGTCCCCGCGGGCTGAGAGCTGCTGCTGCTGCTGTGTGTGGCTGCTGCTGCTGTGTGTAGCTGCTGCTGCTGCTGCTGCTGTGTGTGTGGCTGCTGCTGCTGCTGCTGTGTGTGGCTGCTGCTGTGTGTGTGGCTGCTGCTGCTGCTGCTGTGTGTGGCTGCTGCTGTGTGTGGCTGCTGCTGTGTGTGGCTGCTGCTGCTGCTGTGTGTGGCTGCTGCTGCTGCTGTGTGTGGCTGCTGCTGCTGCTGTGTGTGGCATCTGCTGCTGCTGTGTGTGGCATCTGCTGCTGCTGTGTGTGGCTGCTGCTGCTGCTGCTGTGTGTGGCTGCTGCTGCTGCTGCTGTGTGTGGCTGCTGATGCTGCTGCGTTGTGTGGATGCTGCTGCTGCTGCTGTGTGTGGCTGCTGCTGCTGTGTGTGGCATCTGCTGCTGCTGTGTGTGGCTGCTGCTGCGTGTGGGCTGCTGCTGCTGCTGTGTGTGGCATCTGCTGCTGCTGTGTGTGGCTGCTGCTGTGTGTGTGGCTGCTGCTGCTGCTGCTGTGTGGCTGCTGCTGCTGTGTGTGGCATCTGCTGCTGCTGTGTGTGGCTGCTGCTGCTGTGTGTGGCTGCTGCTGCTGCTGTGTGCGGCTGCTGCTGCTGTGCGGCTGCTGCTGCTGCTGTGTGGATGCTGCTGCTGTGTGTGTGGATGCTGCTGCTGTGTGTGTGGATGCTGCTGCTGTGTGGATGCTGCTGCTGTGTGGCTGCTGCTGCTGTGTGGATGCTGCTGCTGTGTGGATGCTGCTGCTGTGTGTGTGGATGCTGCTGCTGCTGCTCCTGATCAGTGGGAGCCTCACGGGGAAATGTACAAAGGTGATTAGTGAATGGCCTATGGCAAGGACGCTCAGGCAGGGAAGCTCGGGCAGGGACGCTCGGGCAGGGGAGCTCGGGCAGGGACGCTCGGGCAGGGACGCTCGGGCAGGGGACGCTCGGGCAGGGGACGCTCGGGCAGGGGACGCTCGGGCAGGGGACGCTCGGGCAGGGGACGCTCGGGCAGGGGACGCTCGGGCAGGGGACGCTCGGGCAGGGGACGCTCGGGCAGGGGACGCTCGGGCAGGGGACGCTCGGGCAGGGGACGCTCGGGCAGGGGACGCTCGGGCAGGGGACGCTCGGGCAGGGGACGCTCGGGCAGGGGACGCTCGGGCAGGGGACGCTCGGGCAGGGGACGCTCGGGCAGGGGACGCTCGGGCAGGGGACGCTCGGGCAGGGGACGCTCGGGCAGGGGACGCTCGGGCAGGGGACGCTCGGGCAGGGACGCTCAGGCAGGGGAGCTCAGGCAGGGGAGCTCAGGCAGGGAGCTCAGGCAGGGACGCTCAGGCAGGGAGCTCAGGCAGGGACGCTCAGGCAGGGGAGCTCAGGCAGGGGAGCTCAGGCAGGGAGCTCAGGCAGGGGAGCTCAGGCAGGGGAGCTCAGGCAGGGAGCCCTTATCCGGGTGTCATTGCTCAGATTGTAATAAATTCAAGCAATAGTAGTGCAGCAAATTAAAAGGGTTTGTTTATACCAAGTATTTATACTGCTCAGAGTATTGTTACTTGTATCCTCTCGGTACTTTATGCAATTCAAAAAGTCTCTATGAACCTAGCATGTTGGATGCTCATTTATCAAGTTGAAAAAAGCTATTTTATTGCCACGGAATTGAAATATTAAAGATAAGTCTCTTAGGCTGAGTGCCCTGTGGTCACAGCAGCGCATGCGCACCACACAGCACAGCCCTCTATGGGGCAGGCCCCAGTGGCTGTGTGTGGGTGCGCAAAGCGCTGTGACGTGTATGCTAGCAGGGAAGACTAGAATTTTGTCTTCCCGTGCAGCAACGCGGTCAGCGCGCAGTCAATGGCAGGGAAGATATGCCCTCATTGGGCGAACCGCTCACGTGACTGGCCCTGCGCTCCGGCGAGCACTGAAATGTAAAAATCTGCTAAGACCTACGCTTCCGCGCGCTTGCGGAAGCGCAGGCGAGCCCCTACTAAAGCCGCTCTACTGCACCGACACACTTTATTCGAGCAAATACCCGGTATGTACCTGGCAGATACCTGGAATGCGCCGCTCCTCACCTCTGACAAGCCCCGTTGCATTTGCCTTCCCAGCCTGGGTTCATGCCTGGCTGATGGGCGGCTGATCTGTTAAATGATAATGATTAGGATTTAATTGGCTGCAATGCTTCGCGTGTCTACCAGATGGCATAAATTCCTGAATTGTAATGCAGTATATATATATATACTGTGCAGTATTGCAGGCAACGGGAATAAAATGCTTCAATCCCTGCCGTAAAATAACTCAATGCACTCGGGCAGAAAACAGTCACAAACCTCAATACACCCGGGTATACCCGAATTCGTGGGACTAGCCGAGCTCGAATAAAGTGTGTCGCCAGTGTAATTGCGGCTGTAGGGGCTCAGTGCCGAGCGGAAGCGCGCCTCAGCGCGCCTCCGCCAGCAAGCACCAACCCTGGACGAGGCCGAAGTGGAAGAATTCTTCGCAGCACCTGGCATTGGGCTCTTTGAGAAGGAAGCGCTTGGCGTGGCGTGTATACTAAGCAGTGTTTTTGCTAGAAGACACCTTAGGCCGGGATTATTCTAGAAATCGCCAGCAGCCGGAAAACAAAAAGCTGAAATCCTATGTGTGTTTACATACCAGCAGCGCGCCCCCGGAGCGGCGGGGCAGCCGTCTCCTGAAGAGATTTTCCAAATTAGCAGGAACATTCAGCATAGCAACATGTTATTGCAAACCCTAATTGGAGCCTGTGATTTTAGACATAAATGACCTGCAAGATCAAGATCTCATTAGCAAGTTTAATATTTCAGCTGGTTGTCCATGTCGAGATGTTTTATTAGAGTGACATCTGGTGGAGAAACCAAATGTGAACACGGTATAAACTGGCAGCAGGTAAAACTGTGCCAAGCATTCAGCATGAAACCAAGCGATAAGGCCTGTAATATACAGCACGCATGCGCTACCATGCGCGTGTCAATGATAATTGCTTGTGTGAGCCTGATGTTGCTATAGTTGAGACGCGCTCGTGCTCGGCCATGAGCGTTGGCGCGGCAGATCTGAGGAAATACAAGAAATTTGTATTTTTGCGCTGTTGCTGCGCCACATGACACTGTGAGCCAATCACAGTGCGCCTAACGCTGTGTCATCATAGCCACGCCTCCTAGTCGCGCGCGTCACCGCTTGCCCTATAGACACTAAACCCGCCCGTAATATATTACAAGCCTAAGGATCACACACTGCCCCATCACTGCCTAGTCACTAGCTCATCACTACCCGTCACTAGCTCATCCCTGCTCCGTCACTAGCTAATCATTACCCCGTCACTACCGCGTCACTAGCTCATCACTGCCCGGTCACTACCCAGTCACTAGCTCATCACTGCCCGGTCACTAGCTAATAATTACCCCGTCACTACCGCGTCACTAGCTCATCACTGCCCAGTAACTAGCCTGTCACTACCCAGTCACTGTACTGTAAGCTTTCAGTGACTTACATTAGGGTTTATCAAGCAGGACTGAGTCACCTTCAAATCACCCACCAAGAATGTATAGAGAACGATTGAAATGAATCAAGTCGTACAGGTAATATTATAATTTATGACGTGCCATCATATTCCGTAGCGCAGTACAAAAGGGTTGGAGGGATGAAAACAATAACATAGGAAACATTAACAGATTGACAGTGGGTAAGGAGGGCCCTGACCCAAGGAGCTTACAATCTATAAAGGAAGAGTAAGTAGAAACATAGGGTACAGGGGAACATCTGTGTAACATGGTAAGTGTCTGTCGAGTTAATATTGGAGTTAGAGACTACAAGAAGAACTGGACTCTGCACTTCAACATCAACAACCCTGCAACTGGGAGAACTTGGCTTTCTAAATGCTCTGCCAATTTGTACACATCTATAGACTCCTGTTTCTTAATCTTCAGTGCTACAGTACACTGATCTGCCAGGCCTGATTTATACACCTTCTCTTTCAACTCTTGCTCTTATCCTCCAATACCTGGGACCTCTCTCTCCCTGCATCTCATTATACCCTCCCAGGCCTGATATATACACCTGCTCTCACATCCTACTCATCTCCTCCATTACCTGGGAACTCTCTCCTCCTACATCTCTCCCTACCTCTCATTATACCCTCCCTATTTACTTTTTTCTCGCTCCTTTGTACATTTTTATCTTCTCACCAACTTCCCCACTCCCCTCCTATCCACATTGGGGATCGCGCAGGTGCTTCTGGAGCAGCAGAATCTATCTACACAGATCAGCTGGAACTAAAAAGACGATACGCGATTGGGAGTAATGTTACTCCACACCGACTGCAGTCTAGATTAAGGTGCTATGAACTGAGGCAGCAACCTGGTGAGAACTCTCTCAAACCTATATCGGTATCCACTATCTGCCACGTTTCTGTGTTTTTGCCCTACTTATCACTATCTGCAATATTACAGACTTACCTTCTTTAATCCCCTCCACACAGACTCCGGTTTAATTGCTGTATTCTTCTATAATCTGCATTCGGTTTTTGTTTTCTTGTACATAGAAGAAGAAGGTTGGTGTGTTTTGGAGAGCTGCGTGTTATTTAATTGAGTTGGCATCAAGGAAGAAGTATATGGGATTGTGCGGAGGTAGAGCGGTGAGAGCAGCTAATGTGTGAAAATGGAAGGCTTCATTATACATTTGAAATACTTTACCCGACCGAGATCAATGAAGGCGCAGAGGTGACATCATGGACATCAGCAAATGGCGGTCGCCTTTGCTGCAACTCAGGAGTTTGTTCTAAGAGAATCTGAGGTGAAGTGGAGACAGTCGGACAGTAAACAGCAGTAAAGGTTTCTCTCTTAAGGGGCTGCGTCACTGTGACTCAGGTGTTATTTTCTAAGAGTCTGAGGTATCTTATAATCCTAAAAGGTTCTTAGTTACAGTGGAAACATCCCTGTTTACTGGAGGAAAGCTTCAACAGGGCCTCCCGTATGATTCTTAAGGGATATGCATCAAGTGTCATAAACTGAGCAATGTATCCCGGTGCTCTGCCCCAGTGTGTGCGGATTTTCTCCACTTGCACCAATGAGCATTTTGGTGAGTGGTTATAAGAGATTTGTGATAGTCAGCACAAAATTCTATTGAGGCAAGAAGAACAAAATCCCAAAGGCCAGTGCTTCAGAGTAATGGATAGAACAGCAAATATAAATGAATAAAGCTGATTTTTGGATTTTTTTGAAGACAGACAATAATTGTGTTGTTTGTATGATGTAGTCTCATATTGTTTGCTCCAATGTGGGTGCCATGAGAGACCAGTACGTTTAACAACTAAACCACCAGGGATCACCATCACCAGACAGGACACAATAATTGAATAAACAAAGTTTATTCGGGCAAGCCGGCAAACCCACAAAATACTCAATATACACTCACCAACTGGGGGTCGGGGGGTCTCTAGCCTCACTAGGTGCAGGAGCATTACTGTAGGCATAACCTGTCCGCTTTTTGTCCCAGGCTTCTCACTGTTTCTCTCAGTTCTATACAGCACAAAGCACTTTTGAATCTCCCGCTCAGCTGTGCCTCCGATCAGCTCCACACACTATCTCTGCTGGTCGGGCTTCTTTCGGCACTCCTCCACTGAGCGCAGTGCTTGCGAATGCTCTTTTACACCAAGCACCTTTGAAAAGCCCGCCAGCGCGTCTCCGTCTCCACGCTTGGCCTCACATTGACTGCTTCCCTGCAGAGCCCGGTCTCGTTAGGCCGTAATTATACGGAAAACCGCTGGCATCGCGCGGCTCAAAAATAAAATACATCAATCCAATTCAAGTAAATATACCTGTCGCGGCGTGCGCACCGCCTGGAGCTGCAGGGTGGATGACTGGAGAGGAGACAGAGTATTTTGTTATAGGCCGGCGAAGGTTGCATCACGTGAGCGGTTCAGCCAATGAGGACGAACTGCACACGGCCACGCCTCCTCTGCTACTCTTCTCGCCTGTCTCCCTAGTATAATCAAGATGCCACTCGGCAGCAGCACACGGTGACGTCACAGGATAGCGCTGTCGCCCTGCAGCTCCTGGTATAATCAAGGCCTTACATAGCCCTTGCTGCCTATCTTTAACATGGAGAGGACCAGCAGGCAATCACAGAGCAGATTGTGGCTGTGCAGCCAATCACAGGCGAGGGCTCGATGGGAGCTCGCCAGGCTACACCAATGGGAGGAAAGGAACCGGCTTCAGTCCCCTGGACCGCCCCTGCATGACGGAGAGGCTGAGAAATGGGGAATTTGAAACTGCTTTTGGGCAGCACGTCCAGAGCTCAGCCCTCCAACGGCTCCCTTCGGCCAGTCCCAAATCACCCACTGGGAAGGTGCCTGCAGGTCTGCGGGGAACAAAGGCTCTCCTCGCTGAGAGCCCGTCCCCGATAGCCAGCCCTTCCTTGCGGCATCCAGCCTCCCCAACCATTTGCCACAAACCGGCATTTTGTCGCATGCAGCACAGGCAATTAAATGACTGTGGCTGTATGACCAGTAATGCTAATACACACATTACATGACATGCTGGCTGCCTTTTCTAAACCGATTGGTCGCTCCTCCTACCTCTATGCTAAGGATAGCTTAGCAGAGTGTATGTAAGGAGGTGGCCGAGAACCGGACCATCCAGTGACTTCTGTCGATGAAGCTAGGGCGGCTTTTCACAGTTGCTCTGTTGCAAATAGCAGAGCAACCGGCTTCGCTTTGAAACAAGTAAAGTTTGCCCTGCAGAGACTAAGTCCTGTCTTTTGCGGCCAAGTTTTACAAATCGAACGTAGGGGTCGCAGCTAGGAATTGAAGCCGAAAAGAGGACAAGGAGAACCGGGTGTTCCTCCCGATCAGGGTAAGCTCATCCAAGCAGCACCCTGCACCCAGGAAAGCCTAGATTCCCCCACCGACAGTGTACTTTTACCTGTATATCGTGTAATTCTTGTTGTAGATGGGTTTACCGAAATGAACTACATTTTGTTTCTACTACTACGTTGTTTTGCCTAATGCATGATCCCGGTACAAATATAAAAGGTGACAAAAATTCCTGGTCTCCCGTGACAACATGTAAAGAGCTTTGCAAAGATTTTCTCGACTTCTTCCCGTTTTTTTTTCAAGATTTTAGTTTTAATTGCTTTTTCCTTAGGACACTTCCCAATCTTTGTGGATTTTCTTGCTTTTACCACTTTGGGTAGGATGCATGGTACGTCATTGGTGGTTTCTTTTTACTCGTCCTCTGCTGGGTTATTCCCCATGTTATCTGTGCTCTCGTACAATTTAATGTAGACGTCCTCAACTCTCCTTACAAGTGCACGGCCTTTTACTGTTGATCCACTGTCGTGTTTGAGTGCAATGATTTGCTTCTTCCCAATCATAAGTTGCTACTTCACCTTCATCACACTAAAACTAGTATTGAAAAGAACAGTGTGGCTGCAGATTGTTCGATATCTAGCGATAAAGAATCTACCCAGCAAAAATTTAAACAAAGTAGGCATTCCCCTAAATAGCTTATCCGACAACTGGGTACCCAACAGGACTCCGCAAAAACAAATCATACAAGCAGAACTGTCCTATGAATGTGTGATGTCACAAAATGCATTATTCAGACCGTTTGTAGTGTACATACGTACGCGCACACACGAGAAAACTGTGTAAACCCTAATGATAACTACAGAATTTCCATAGTTTTTACATGATTGGTTTTGAATCAAGGTTATCATAGAAAAACTATGGAATTTACATTATTATCATGGAGGTTCATAAACGTTTTCATGTGTATGTGTGTGTACACAAAAAAGTTTGTGAACCCCAATGATAATTACGGAAATTCCATAGTTTCCCCATGATAATGAATTAACACCACTTTTTTCTTAAATATTCAACAGGGTTTAAATGAACCAATTCCATGTCTTTTGAAACAAAATAATGTATGAATTAGACTGAGTAATTAAGAGTCAGGGTGTGAATAGAATGTGAATGATTGATTATAAGACAACTGTTGGGAGATATCAGAAGGGGTGTGGCTAACTGATGACACCTGGTTTTGGGGTGCCTGAAGGTCCAGATCTGGTTTTGGGGTGCCTGAAGGTCCAGATCTGGTTTTGGGGTGCCTGAAGGTCCAGCGAGTGACATTTGAAGCTGATATAACCATTTCCGATAATAAGCTTGAGTTCCTTATATGTACATAAGGCCGTATGGTATCATGTTGGATTCTTGGGAGCTACAAGATTGTTCCAGAAAGACACACGATGATACCATATTCGGTCATGGTGCTGGGAGAAGGGGGACGGACTAAAGGACTATACTCTGGATAAAAGTTGGCAAGTTTAGTTAGAACATGTAGCCAGAATAATATCGGTAACCAGACTGACATCACGATAACAGGAGAAAGGTTTTCAAAGAAAAGAACGATATGTTATAATTTGATCAATATTTTTTTTTATGTAATCGCCATTTATCTGCTGTTCCTGAATGCAAGTAATATCTTCGAATAAACGTTTCTTTTTGTGTGCAAAAACAATTGAATGCAGTTTTTTTTTTATACAAAAGACATAGTACATTTTACACAGGGTATGTGCAAAAGTGAAACCCTGATTTTATTAGCTCAATTAAAGGCAAAATTAGAATAGTGTTTAAACAATTCGGTAGATATTCAGGTGATTGTTTGGGATGCCCCACCCTATATAAAGATCAGAAATTTTGTGTTATGGGTCTTCACCATACAGATGTCTTGAAACATGTCATGCCATGATCAAAAGAAATCTGGAGTATGAGGATCTCCAACATGGATGCCTTTTGACTTCGCTGCCTCTACCAACATAGCCACGAAGCAGTGAGTTGGCCTCTTTTTGAGTTGGAATGCTCATACCTGCTTTCTCCCTTTATAAGGCTTCCATTCCTCTCTCCTTGCATGTTAAGGTACTTCCTATTGTCTCTTCTGCTGGAAGAATTGTTCCTGTTTTGCCTGCTTCAGACTCTGCGGCCAGGCTACTTGGCCTCTATCTCCATCCCTGTTCCCGGAACTGTGACCTTGACCATTCTGCCTCTTTTGCCCCGACCCCAGAACTGAACCCCACTATTCTACAGATTCAAAATTTAGACTCCAGGTACAGGTCGGTCGCTACTCTCCACCTCTGCCTAGCCGGTCTGTCTCCTTGACACTACAAAGCAACATACACAGCCATTGAAGACCTCAGAAAAGGAGTTACTGATGTTCAGTCTAGTAAGGGTTACAAACCTGTTTCTAAGGATTTGGGTCTCCACCAATTCACCGTCAGACTGTCAACAAATCGAGAAAATTCAAGACCAGTCACTCTACCCAGGAGCGGTCGTCTTACCAAAATCCAAAGATCGGCAGGCCACCCTCACTTTGGCTAATGTGAGTGTTCATGACTCAACAATCAGAAAAAGACTGAACAAGAATGGTGTTAATGGAAGGATAACCAGGAGAAAACCAATGCTCTCTAAAAAGAATATTGCTGCCCGTCTGAAGTTCGCCAAAAAGCACAGAGCCATAAGACTTCTGAAACCATGTTCTCTGGACATACGAGTCAAAGGTATAACTTTTTGGCCTCAATGAGAAACATTATGTTTGGCAAAAACCAAACACTGCGTTCGTACAAAAGAACCTCATCCCAACCATCAAGCACGGTGGTGGGAGTGTGACAATTTGGGGCGGCTTTGCTGCCTCAGGACTTGGACGGCTCGCCATCATTGACACAACCATGAATTCTCCATTATACAGTATCAGAAGATTCTAGAGGAGAATGTCAGGCCATCCGTCTGTGAGCTGAAGCGAAAGTGGGTCACAAAGCAAGACAAAGATCCTAAACATACAAGCAGATCTACAAAAGAATGGCTACAGAAGAAGAAATTCCGCATTTTAGAATAGCCTAATCAAAGTCCAGACCTAAACCCCATTGAAATGTTGTGTCAGGACCTGAAGTGAGCTGTCCATGCAAGGAACCCCTCAAATGCCACTGAGTTGAAGCAGTTCTGTAAGGAGGAATTGTTCAAAATTCCTCAAACCCGATGTGAGAGACTGACCGGCAGCTACAGGAAACGCGCAGTTGAAGTAATTGCTGCTCAAGGGGGCGCCACCAGGTACTGAATCTAAAGGGTCACTTACATTCTCACACACGTTACATAGTTACATACTTTCTCACACGTTACATAGTTACATACTTTCTCACACGTTACATACTTTCTCACACATGTTACATAGTTACATACTTTCTCACACGTTACATACTTTCTCACACATGTTACATAGTTACATAGTATGTTACATAGTTACATACTTTCTCACACGTTACATAGTTTCTCACTCACGTTACATAGTTACATACTTTCTCACACACGTTACATAGTTACATAGTTTCTCACACATGCTACATAGTTTTTCACACATTGATATTGAATTTTTAATCATTTGTGGATAAATGTTGAAAAAGTATCATGTTTTTGTGTCAATTATTCAGGTTATCTTTATCTATTATTAGGACTTCGATTACAATCTAATGACATCTTAGGCCTGGGACATAGTGCCCGAAACAGTGCGGAGGCGCGCTGAGGCTCAGGGAAAGCAGTGCTTTCCCTGGCCTTACACAGCGCGCCGTCCGTGGGCGTGTCGGGGGCGGGCCAGTGACGTCACGGAGCTGGTTCGCCCTCATTGGGCGAACCGCTCATGTGACAGGCCCTGCGCTCCGGCGAGCGCCAAATTTCAAAACTCTGTGAGACACACGCTTCCGCATGCGTGCGCGAGCCCCTGCTAAAGCCGCTCTCATTGCGGCTGCAGGGGCTCAGTGCCGAGCAGCAGCGCGCGCCTCAGCGCTGACCATGCCCGAGGCCTTAGGTTTGAAATATGTGAAAATCCTAAGGAGACACACACACACACACACACACACACACACACACACACACACACACACACACTTGTCTTGTCAAAGGATTGGTAGACAAAAACAATAAAAAACAAACTTTGATTTTATAAAGAAACTTCATAACATTTATTATACAAACCAGTTAAGCAAATTTGATATAGAACAAACTTAGAAAATTATGAGCTAGGCCAACAGAAAAGCACCGCAGCAATATTCAGGGGACACAAAAAACAAACCAAAAAAAAGATCATTGCAAGTGTATTTATATAAAACACAGTAGAATATTTTGAATGTATACTTTGAGACCAACTTTAAACTTGAACATTGTGAGGTATATCTAGCATGGAGTACTTTACTGGCTCATAACAAAAAATAACAACTTAGTAGCATTCAGTTGAAAAATACATTGAAAATAAATTCACATTTTAGCCTTTCAATTTTTCATTTGATGTACCTTATATTTCAGTTATAGAAATTACACATTTAATACCATGAAAGCTGGGACTTGGACCTTTATTAAATAATTTTAACAGTTGTTGAGCAAATGAAACGTACCATATCTGTGTGATTTTTAAATCAATGTAAGTGCAGGAATAATTTACACACAAGACATTTTTAGGTGTCTGTCTACAATCTCACAAATTGGGGCCTATTTCATGAAACTGTGAGAACCACATTTTAAATCACAACTTGCTTCCGTTTGTGCAAATCCATGCAGTATGCAAATGAGGAAATCTCACAAAATTAGACATTCAATAGACTGCAACTCCACATGGAAATGTTCACCCAGAGATCTTACCCCCCCATAATCAAATGAGATTGTGCATTTTTACGGACAGGAAAGAGTCCATATATACCACCAAAATACTTAACCAATTTAATGTTATTGAGATGTTATTCGCATGATATATGCAAAAATATGTGCAGTTTAATAAATAGGAAAAAAGGTAACCCTATGGAAGAAGAAAAGCGAACGGTCACGGGGGAAGAGTCATCATCCTGCATTCGACTGCTGTGGTCTCGCCCCCCCACACACCCCCCTCCCCTCCCTGTTGGTCCTTCCTGGTGTCGTGCTAGTCATGTAGGCCCTAAGTCTGTCTTGTCTATTTTGTTGTATGTTGATTTAAGGGGTGTACAGAAGATTGACAACGTGTTGTGAGACAATGTATGCATTTCAAAAACCCAAAAAAATCATAGTTGGAAAAAAATTTTTTTTTAGGAAAAAAGGATAAAACAGAAAAAGGTGGTTGCTGCCTTATTCCCTCCATTACAAATATGGGAGTTTTAGGGGTGTGAGAATTTTACAAGAAAAACAAAATTATTGTACATATTCATTCCTATGATATCCTTTCCTGCGGACTTGTCTCCCCTAACAATGTATAGATGCAATTTACTCTAGGCCTCTTATTGGTGAGGAAAAGGTGTTGGTGTGGCCGCAGTCAAGGAGGAGAATACCGAGATATCAACAGGATGTTCCCTGCTCCCAGGACACTGAAGGTGAAGCTCAGGGAAGGAACAGAAGCAGCAAAGAAACAGGGGCACGCACCAACCACAAAATATCAACTGGGAACTCTGAAAGAGAACAGCTGTGTGTGTGTGTGTGTGTGTGTGTGTGTGTGTGTGTGTGTGTGTGTGTATACTCATGGATAATATCGGCACTTACGGGGCTTGTTGAAAAAATTGGGTTATTAAATCAATGTTTCTGTCCAGGACCTTCCTCAAGACTTGTTGATTGAATAAATGTTGATTTAATAAAGCCAACTTTTGTTTTTGTACAAGTCCTGCGAGTTTCAATTTCTTCTATATCTGACGTTCTCTGGTTTTCGAGCACCCAGTCACAAGACGATTGTTGTCGGAGTGTGGTTATTTATAGTGTCCCTGTGTATATTCATATATAATATACTTATTATTACTATATTATTACTTATCTGTGTGTGTGTGTGTGTGTGTATATATTCATAGATAATGTGGTTATTTATAGTGTGTGTGTGTGTGTGTGTGTGTGTGTGTGTGTGTGTGTGTGTGTGTGTGTGTGTGTCTGTGTATATTCATAAATATGTGGTTATTTATAGTGTCTCTGTCTGTATATATATCAATTTGCAAGGATAGAAGAAAATGGCCAATTCAAAGTTGGGATACCTTTATCGACTGGATGGCATCTTTTATTTAAAGCATTTCCCCATAACTGAGAGAATGCAACTAAAGTCAGCACTTATTGCATGAGGTGCTAGGAGCATTTGATTAGAGAAAGTGAGAGGACTGGTTATCAAAAATGTGTGTTAAATGATGGTAAAAAAATAATAATACCACACCGTTTAGGTAATAACAACAAAAAAACAGAGGCAAAATATCAACTAAAATATTGATCACGACTGTCCAAAGATATGTACCAGTGTCATAGTGCAACAAAAAGGAACACCAAGGAATTGTAGCGGCAGTTAGTCAGTGTACATAAAATGCTATGAATAAGGTAAAGATTATCTGGCTTTATTTTACCCCATGAAACTCCTTTATTCCTTTAAAGCAGAAATCCCACTTGCTCGGATTTTTGTAAATAAGTCCTATTATTATTTATATTTTACTGAATGAGGACAACGGGTCTAGCTTTAATGAGCTTACCAAAGCCAAGCATCTCTGTGAAATATGTTCAATAAGGGGACCACTGATATCACAAGGCAGGAATCCCTCTTTTCCCCACCCCAACACTTCTCAAGTTCACAAAAGCTGAACTGGTGCTCTCGTACTGTGGGAATACCACACCGTGGTACTGTGGGAATACCAGCACAGTTCTGCTACATGGAACTAAAAAAAGGCAGGGTTATTGCTTAAAAATATAATATCACTAACATGATCTGTATATTGCAGGGTATTTCCAGGTGCAATTAGCGAGTCATCATCAATGTTAACTTTATGGTACTATGGTAATGTGATGTTTTTTTTATCTCTGTAGATAAACAGGTAAGCACACAGTCATTACAGCTAGCTTGATTACTTAGATGCCCCAAAGATATATTTGCATACAGTAAGTAATGGTTGGATTTGTTTCTCGAAACATAAATTCACAGTTACAGATTTCCAATTGTTTAGGGCTCACATTGCGAGGCTACATATCAGTGCAGAATATTCCTGAGTTTTAGTACTGTACATAAGGAAAATCTTTATTCTAAACCCTCTTCCTGGATTTTAGAGACTCACATTAAGATAGTGCTATAATTTCACTTAAATATAAACTGTAAAATAAACAGAACCTGAGTAGAAGTGGAATCTTGCATCTATCAACATTACTGATATCCCCAATGAAGAGGTTTTAGTGGTCCTTCATATTTGCATCTAAAAATAGGAGGTAGCCACAAAACTATCATCTCTATCTTACCCCTTATTGGTATTCACTTGGCAAGATACTAGACAGCATGAAAAAAAAAAAGCACATCCATCATATGACAATCCAGCTGGTCGTTGCGTACACCGGCAATCTAACAATTCTCATCAAGAGACTTCAGATAACACAAAGAAACAGGAGTCTACGTAAAAGTGACGTGCCATAAACCAAGACAAAACACTGCAAAATGCACACAAACGAGCACCAACATTTCTAATCCAACATGAAACATTTGCTTAAATGTTAAAAGGCACATTCTTGAACAAATAAATGTCGTCTTTGGTGGATCATTTCTTTTTAATTCGAAGCATAGTCCGGACTCCATAATAGTCTTGATTGTGAATTGCTGTTTCTACTTGAAGTGGTTTGATTTGCCGGGACCGCTGGGGAATACGTTGCAAAACCAAAAAGATAAAAAAAATATAATGGTTTATTGTATGGCAATTCTCTCAGTTGAATTGTAAATGTTCCAACTGCTTAAGAATAACCTCTTCGGTCTGAATACGCGTTTTTTGTTTGAAAATAATGCCCAACAGAACATGTGCGATAGCCCCCCATAACTACAATCCTTAAAACAAAAAAATCAAATGAGACTTTCCAAAATATAATTATTAATCCTTACTGTTATTAACAGACTGAGGAGGTGTCCAGGGATAAAAAGCTGGATGAGGAACCCGCTCCCTGGGTGAGAAAGCTGGAAAACAACATGACAAAGCCTTAATATAAATAAATATATATTTAAAAATACAAATTTGTATACGTGTAATATCACCGTATTTTACTTTACCTATTATCACAACTGCAGCCCCTGCCAACAGTGCAAAGAGAGTGAAGAATATCACTTGATAAGAATCAATGAAATGTTGAAAGAAGCTGTATCCTTCAATAGAAGAAACTGAAAAAGAACGCAGATTATTAGCAGAGAATGTTTTTGTCGCAGGTTTTACTTTTAACTAGAAACATAGTGAACTGAAGTATATAAATCAGGTCGATGTTCTGCCTCATTGCTTATGTAGAGGAGAGAATTCCGGAGATCCAATACCTCTAGCTAGGCTCCATGTCCTGATAAATGTCAATATCTGGCACTGATCCTCAATGAGGTTGCCTTACACACTACTGTGCGAACAATTAGATGCATTAGGAAGCATAACTAGCAATTAGAATTTGTACTTCTAAAACAAAAAGGGCCACAGAATGAATTTTTAGAAAGTATTATCTTCCTTGTGCAATAAAATATTGAATTGATTATTAACAACCGTTACAGAGGACAGGAATTCGGAAAAAGCTAAACCTAGCAGCTATAACCTGCACCCCAAGGCTAGCTGTAAATTTGTGAATTTTATCTATCATTTCAGGACTTCAACCTCAGCCCTGTCCATTTTTCTGACCAGTGTAAGTACCATTATATCTTTGTCAGATTACGCAACCTTACCAACGCACAACTTTCTTTTAGCCACCGAAAAGGACTACTTTGTCTCAGTGCCGATGTAAGGCTAGAGTATAAACTAGTGGGCTCCCTTGAGCCTTGACCATGAAAGCCTCGTAGAATTGGGGGGGACCTGCTAGTGGTCTGTGGAGGGGCCATGCCAGAGGGGGTCTCCCTTCCAGCAGATGCCCTCTGACCGGCGTGTCTGTGGATCTGTCACAATATGTTGGGGTCGCTGGCTGGAGGGCCCAGTTTCCCTTGACTCACTGTGCCCGGGGCAGCAGTCCCGGCTGACCGCCCCTGTCGGCGTGCCCGGGCAACTACCCTTTTCCCCCATTGGATAAAGGGGCCCTGCCCTGTCATGTTTGTAAGAAAGTAATACAGACCTATAAACTATCAGCATATATCTGTTGTATGATTGAGTAAACTGGTCAGACTGTCCTTCAGCTCTGCATACCTCCTTTGTAAATTAGATGTATCATATTGAAACGTATCAAAATTTGCTTCATTTACTGTACTGTTTCGCTTGCTCTTTTAAAAAAAACATTCGAAAAAGTTTTCTAGCACTTTTTAACCTAAAAGATTTGGGCGAAATGGAAAAGTTCAATCAAAATTCAACATTTTCGCTCAAACTTTGATTTTCGCCAGAGAAGAATCTATTGAAATATGGCTTTTGGAGGAGTGGGGGGGAGCGAGTCCTATTTAGTAGAGTATGCATTGAGTTGTATACCGCCTAATAAAAATACGTTGATGGATACATGTAAACACACCTGATACCATTAGGTAATTTGAATATACAAAGTAAATTCAAATTATTTCAATTAGCATATGTCCCAGGCATCTCCGTTTCTTCCACGAGTACTGTACTGTATATCTCCACATGTACTGTACATCTCCACGTGTACTGTACATCTCCACGTGTACTGTACATCTCCACGTGTACTGTACATCTCCACGTGTACTGTACATCTCCACGTGTACTGTACATCTCCACGTGTACTGTACATCTCCACGTGTACTGTACATCTCCACGTGTACTGTACATCTCCACGTGTACTGTACATCTCCACGTGTACTGTACATCTCCACGTGTTGAACAGATGAGTGAGTCGGGCGGTACTTAATAGGAAGACACGCACTCTTGCAAAACCCATATTTCAGGATGTGGAGGCTTTACTTGCTAAATTTGGGCAAATTGTGCACATCTCGGATTTTCAGGAAGTGCTCAGAAGTCAGACTTACATTATTATTATTTGCATTATGACATTTTGTATTTAATACAAACTAAAGGAAAAATGCATGAGGTAATCATTTCTGCGCATACCTTTTGTTGGCCCCGTTGCTGAAACCAATTTTATTGGAACACTAATAGCATGGTCAGAGAGATAGCTGGATACTATAAGTGTTGTTGATAGAGATCCTTGGCTTAAATCTCTTGCATCAGCTATACTAACTTCATATATTACAAAACTCGGCAGTCCATAGGATTTTTCCTTTAGATAGACCGTAACCACAGGAGATTCAGGCTTCACCTGTAAAAGTAAATACACGTACAATACATTTTGTGAACACAGCTGAACAGAATTAAAATGTATAACATAATATGTTCCTCTTCTCAAAATGATACAGTATGCGCCTCTCAGTGACCTAATTCCTCCTACTGTCCGACTTAATGGATAATTATAAAAGTTTTTAAAACAGGAGTTTAAGACTTCACAAGTCTGCATGAAATAAATGCTTTTGGGAAATCGTAAATGCTCATCTGTCAACTACATCTATGAAGAACGATTAGGCTGGTCAATTGAAAGGAGGTTCCTATGTTCTTTTTGGATGTGTTTAGTACTTTGATGAATAAATTCATGTTTTTAATGATCTTACTAATGTTACTGAGCCCTCTCCTTTGGATCGTGGGACAGTGCAACCCTGTCTGGGGTTTCTATGTTGCTGTATCTTTAAGTGAGCACATGCCCGGAGAACGAGGCTGGATACATAGGAGTATGGCGGACACACAGTGTCGAGCACAGGTCTGGAACCCTTGTTCTAAACAAGCAGTCGACTGTGGATATCTTTATTACAAAAAGACAGAGACTCATCGTTAAAGAGGCTTGGGTTTAAATTGCTCAGATTTCACTTGACACTAGCGTAATTACGTTGTCCCTATTCCTACATACAGTAGGTCTGATACAACCAAAACATAACACAAGATAATGTAGATAATGGAACCCAGTATAACTGCTTTTTAACTCATGGTCAATTAAAAGGTCTAAACTTTACATGCAAAAGAATACAGTTTTTGCTAGGAAAATGTGTAACATCATGTGTAACTTCGCAGAACCAGCATATAGACCCCGTCTGATGGGGTCCACAGTAGGATACACAGTAGCTAAATTTGAAATCTATGGTTCACCCCTTACTCTTCAACAATATATACAATATTACATCGTAATCTTGAGTACCACTTATGAACTATTCTTAACCATTCCATTAAAACGATACAGTACACCCGAGAGATACACTGCATCAAGTGAATCATGGGAAATGGTGCTGCTACAGTATTACACAATTCTAATTATGTATTATATAACATTCTCTGTACTGTGTCAGCCGAGCTAAATAATCAAAAACAAATATTCAATACCATTTTGTGGCTAAGGAAATGCTTTTATTTGTGTGAGCTTAGAGATACACTGATCTCTTCTTCGGGCGATCTTACAATTGATTAAACCAAAAAACTCTCTTAGAAACAAGGCTGAAATGTTATCTGTGGTGAACCTTAGCTAAGACCGGGGGGCCGCATTGATGTGCAGGGGGGGGGGGGCGGATTGCTGTGAACGGGGGAGAAAAAGAGGGGGGGAAGATGGGGGGAGGGGGAAGAGAGGAGAATGGGGGGAGGGAGCGGGAAAATGTTATCCTGGGAAATGCTGGGAATATCAGCTAGTGTATATATATAAGCAATACGATACCGTGTGGACGAATATCAGAGGCAGCACTCCAGAAAGTAGTCAAAAAAGATTTGTATTAATAAGACATCAAATTAATACAAATCTTTTTTGACTACTTTCTGGAGTGCTGCCTCTGATATTCGTCCACACGGTATCGTATTGCCTATTTTGCTCATATAGGATTTGCACCCACCACTGTTTACCCGACGGAGTGCCTTTGTTCTCATTTATTTACCACACACACACACACACACACACACACACACACACACACACACTGCTCCTTTAAAATAATTATTAATAGATTTATTTTTATAGACATCAGGTGACGTTGACCGTCGAATCAACCATTTTTCACCCCTTTTTAACAAATGTGCTTCATCTAAATTATGTTTGTGATTCTAATAAAACAATGCAGTACAATTGTGGACTATTTATTATAAAATCATATATTACACGCTTTAATTGTGATGAGCTGGCATACAACAATACAGGTTTTTTTTTTTTTTTTTTACAGTATATTCACCTCTAAATTCTTTAGTATCTCAGCAGCTCCAAATATTTTGAGATCGGATGTTGGGTAATGATTGCTTAAAATTATTTCTTTCTGATTCGCATAAAAACCGGTATAAATGGTGACATTAACAGCGATCTGTTCTCTGTACAAATTACTTCCGTGTACTGATACTGTCAAAGTAAGAGAAGGATCAGCCATGCTGAGATGTTTAAGTTGGCTCTCTGTAAGCTCAAGTCTTGTGATAGAACAGGTGTAATGACCTACATATAAGAAAGAAAAATTGTGCACATGATTAACCAAATAACCTGATATTTCCAGCATCAAACAGGTTTTCAATAGATTTCTAATAAACATGACACATTATAAAACTATTCACTATTAAACTAAAACACGTTATTTAATGTATTCAAATCTCTCTGTGTAAAGGAAGATCTTAGAAAAGAAACAAACACACGGGGCTATTTTGTGTGGAAACTGGAGGAAGGAACGGGTTACATTTCTCTCCGAAATGCCGTAGAATTATTATGAAATGACTAGGAATGGTGCGTTTTATGCCACATTTTACTACATAATGTGGATTGTGGATTGTAGCTTAGACTTGCTTCCAGTTTATTTCTTAGCCTGCGCGTATAGTACTAGCTACGGCGACGTCACGCAGCGCCGTATCAAGTACATGCAGTCCGTCGCGGGTGCTCATAGTGGGCGCAACCGTGACGGCGCTGCAGAGCGACGGAGCGGTCGCCATCGCCGGTAGTCAAAGGATTTTTACTTTTTCGGCAATCGCCGCGTGGCGTCAGAGGCACGTGATTGGTTCAGCCAATGGGGGCGAACCGCTCACGGCCACACCTCCGCCACGCTCCCCGGTCGCCCTCGTCTCCTGCACTATCAGCAGGAATCGCTATTACAACGGCAAACGGCTGACATCACGCGGTTGCGTCGCCGTAGCCTGCACTATAAGCATAGCCTTACACAAAGAAATCTCTATATGTATTATACATAACGTATATTGCATGCGTTTACATACTCACGTACACACTTTGGTTATTTTCATCTCACTAATGTAACACTTGGCATACAAAACTTGAATAGCATATTTGGACAAATAGCATCTGCTACACCTATTGTAAATATATAGTTATTAATAAATGACTGTAGTACAAATCCAGGTTTCAAACCGCTGGTAGAAGTCTATAAGGAAAATCCATGACAGGATTCTGTTTTATTAGAACCAAAACACCAGTGAAGTGCCCACTCTTTATTTTGGGCAAGGAAAATTCCCTACACTTAAATAAATAAATATATATATTTTTTAATTAAATTATGTTTTTAAATACATTTGTCATTAAACATGAATTTCAACAGGTTATTTAATGTGATAGCAATGGTAGCAAAACATACATACCCGACTCCGCATCAAACCCAGGTTTTGCAGTGAAGATTTCAGGCGCAGGTATTTGTAATGTATGGTCATTAAAATGCAAATGGCAGTTGATAATACTTTGTGGCTGGAGCTCCTCAATTGCTTCAATCTGACCAACTGAACATTCACCTGCAATATTAATTTAAAAGTTGTTTTTTTAAACCACCCTGAATTTATTCCGATAAACTGATAAAAGTAGTCACATTTGACCCGATTGATAACTTTGTTTATGTTTAAAGAGGCAATCCATGCGGTTTAAAAAAAAAAAAATTGTATATGTATGTATAAAACAGAAATAGCCGTGTTAGTCCAGTTGCGATATTTATTTATTCTGCACTATATGTATGTGTATACCATCCCACTCTCAGAAAGAGGGCCAAGAATTGGCTCTTTGAAATCACCTTTCCAAACTCCAATTGATTCTTCGCTTCACCTTTGACGTTCTTAAAAAGTGCATGAACCGGGTTCTGTGCATGCGCTATACGAGACATATAGATATTCACATAGGAGCTGGGTTCTGTGCATGCGCTATACGAGACATTGCGATAGTCACATAGGAGCCGGGTTCTGTGCATGCGCTATACGAGACATTGCGATAGATAGATGTTAAGTGAATTAACTGCATGATTTCAGAATATCTGCTATTTTACTATTTTCGGAGCACATTAGTTAAAAAGTTGTTATTTTTATATTTGTAATATGTTCTCCCTACTTCCTACTTATTTCATAAATACATTTGTGAGTATTATATGGACTTGTATCTCACAATTCATTGATTTAAAAAGACAGAAAATCAAGTGAAAAAATGGTGTTTGATATAAAGTAAATGCAAGGTGCTGCTGGAGGGAAAAATGAACTGAAAATGGACAATGAATGAAAGATTATTATTCTCATCGGTTCTTTGGAAAACGTCAACATATTTTCCGCAGCTAAGAATTAAACTGCGCGGCAACCAGTCCTTTGTTTCTTTCCAAAATAACTAGTTGCAATCTATTTCTGTCATAACTTGCAGCATAAACATTCATTTCTCTCCTGCTTCTGGGACTTTTGGAAAAATATATGTTCAATTTTGTTTTTCTAAATAATTGCTTTCCCTAGGAGCGTCCGAAAAAGGCACAAGAAAGAATGTAAAACCAAGTTTAATGTATCCCTTTATGAACAGGGTTTCATCTTGTACAAAGTACACCCATATTTCATATAAAGTAAATAACCAATGGACTTAAAAAATTCCTGTAGATAAATGATTTAATTTTCACATTGTACTATTGTGTCTGGATCACCGATTATAAAAATGTGCAGATGTAACAATAATCACAGCTATTATTCTAGTATATATTCTAGCTTTTATTACCAATGTAAGTCGCTGAACAGAGTTATTATGCATACAGTACTTCTGCGTGTGCAACGAAACACTACAATACCTTTTCAAATGTCTTACAAGCATAGATTCAAATACAGGCGCCACTAAAGAGAACTGGATCAAATCTATCAATCATATCACAATCACAAGGAACAAATGATTTGAAACAGTTTAATAGAAGCTGTGGGTTTAGAAAAACTATTTTGACATCCTTGTGAATGTGAAAAGATTAACGTAATTATTGTATTTTATTGATGTTCACTAAATATGCAATGCGAGCGATCTTCCCACACAGTCCCTTAGAAATGGGGTGCGTAAACTTCTGGTGCTGTGCCCCCCTGCCCGCTCTCCCCCAGTGCTCGCTTACCTCTGTGACAGCGTCAAATGACGCCGCAGGGTAATGTGATGTCACGTCACATGAACGCTGCTTCGACCGAAGCCGGCTGAATCTCGGTAAGGGACGTTACAGAGGCATCGCGCGGTCCCCCAGCATTTAATATAAATGCCTTGGGAAGAGCGCGGGGCCTCTGTAACCACTCACCCCCCCAAAAACAAAATCTCATGCACCCATGCCTTAGAATACAGACATGAGGAGGGGGAGAGGGGTGTTACTCTTTCATAAAGTGCCATCTAGGTGTGAAACACGTTCCAGTGCTCTGAGGGCCCTCTTCACATCCCCAATATTGGTGACCCTGCCAGCTATATTTGTAGTTTGCCTCCATATAAAAAAAAAACATTTATACAGTTCTCTGCTTTAAAAGCATTCCCTAGAAAATAAAATATTAAAAAAAACTTGGAACGTACAGCATACCGGAAACATAAATGTACTACAAGATGGAGAAGGTCATTTCTAGGAGTAAGGGTTACCCGCCTAGGAGCGCTGCACTTTTATTACAGACGGCGAGTGTAGGGATTGGTAGCCCAAGTAATCTTGGCCATACGTTACTAGCGCCATTCTGGCATAACATTTATTGAAACAAACATTTGTTACATTTACCTTTTAAATTGTTGCTTTTATCACCAACGACAACAATAAACTTGTGGGTATTTGCCGGCTGCACGGTCATTTTTTCCCCATTTGCAGCCGCTGCGATTGTTATTTGTGGGGAACCTATCAACACCTGGAAGAAAAGAAACAGATATACATATTAAACTAGGACCACTCTTGTATACCCAAATGAGTTTGTTTCCAGTAATGACGCGACTCCCAGGAAACGCCGATGTCGGATTCAACCAAAAATAAAAGAGTTTAAAAAAATGTTGACATTATAAAAGCATCAAATAAACGTCTTTCCTGGAAAAAGATGAACCAACGCAGGTTGCAAATGTGCAAGATGTTATACAGTGAAATGGCATTCATCTTGTTGAAGTGATCTACAGGCGGTTATCCCGGAGCCGGCGCTTCTCAACCCTTTTAAAGGTTACGGAACCATAGGAATTAGATGGTCAAATTTTGGAGAACCCCAACCTGCTCTATCCAGTCTTTCTTCCTCCCCTCCCCCCCTCTCACACACCTCCCCCCTCCCCTCTCACACTTTCACCCCTCCCCATCACGCACTCTCCCCCCCCCCCACACACACACTCCCCCCACCCCACCCCCCTCCCCCCACCCCACCCCCACCCCCCTCCCCCTTCCTCTTATACACGCATATTTTTTTTAAAGGAACTGTCGGAACGTGCGCGAAAATCCCTGCAGTGAGAACAGCAGAGAGCTCACACACCTCGCGCTCTCACACACGTGCACCTCGCGCTCACACACCTCGCGCTCTCACACACGTGAACCTCGCGCTCACACACACGCGCTCTCACACGCACCTCGCGCTCACACACCTCGCGCTCACATGCGCGCACCTCGCGCTCTCACACCTCGCGCTCTCACACCTCGCGCTCTCACACACTCGCACCTCGCGCTCACACACCTCGCGCTCTCACGCTCACACCTCGCGCTCACACGCGCACCTCGCGCTCACACACCTCACGCTCACACACACGCACCTCGCGCTCACACACACGCACCTCGCGCTCACACACCTCATGCTCTCACAAACGCGCACCTCACGCTCTCACACACGCGCACCTCGAGCTCACACACCTCGCGCTCTCACACACGCGCGAGCTCACACACCTCGCGCTCTCACACGCGCACCTCGCGCTCACACACACGCACCTCGCGCTCACACACGCACCTCGCGCTCTCACACACGCGCACCTCGCGCTCACACACCTCGCGCTCACACACCTCGCGCTCACACACGCGCACCTCCCGCTCACACACCTCGCTCTCTCACACACACGCACCTCGCGCTCACGCACCTCGCGCTCACACACACGCACCTCGCGCTCACACACACGCACATCGCGCTCTCACACAGGCGCACCTCGCGCTCTCACACACGCGCACCTCCCGCTCACACACCTCGCTTACCTTGGGGCCTGCGCCAATCCGTAGCTCCCACCTCCTGTCAGCCAGAAGTTGAACGCGACTTCTGGCGCAGACCGGAGCAGGGAGTGGAAGGATCGCAGGGACCAGGCAGCTGCTAAACTCGGGAACCGCCAGGTCACTGCTACGTGGAGTGCCGCCATACCACCACCAATGGACAGCCGGGAGAGTTGTTGCAGCTCTCCCCCCGCCCCCTTCGCAGCTCTCCCCCCGCCCCCTTCGCAGCTCTCCCCCCGCCCACTTCGCAGCTCTCCGCCCCTGGTGGCCGAACCCGGTTGAAAATCTTTTAGGCCAAGTCCCCGCTGGCACTGAGCGCTCCAAGCATGAGCGCCGGGTGTCCGGCTTGTACGCGCGTGGGGGAGGGGCACTGCGGGTAGTTGAGCGCGCGGGTAAGTATAGTTTTTTTGTTTACCTAAGCGCCAATCTATATATGTAATTCCCCGCTCAGCGCTAGCGGGGACTTGGCCTTACATGCAGCGTATTGGTAATAATCATTTATAAAACAATGTAAAGCGCGTATCGCCCTTTATGAGATTGATCCCCAGAAATCCGCAGACCAGAGAACCGGCCGATCGCCCATTTCTATAGTTGATCTTTTAAAATGTATCACAAAATGCAACAGATGGGCCCCCATTTAGGGCTCGTCCAGGCTGAAGGCTCGCTCGCTCGTGCGCGATAGCGTGAGTCAATGAGAGCAGCTGTAGTGCGCATGCGAGTGGAGTCATATAGATTTGTCTTTGAGCGCGATGGTCAGGTCACGTGGGCGGTTCACCCAATGAGGTTGAACCAGCTCCATAGCGTCACGGCCACGCCCCCCGACGCACTACAGTCCGGCCAGGAATCGCTCCAGCTTGCGCAGTGCGTGATGTCACAGTGCTCAAGTGCGAGCGAGCGAGCCTTCACCCTGGGCGGAGCCTCACAAACCAGCGCTACGGACACCTTCTGGCCCACACGGTGTCTTACTATGCCAGGATGTGTCCTATGCAATAGCACTGTTTAGTAAATATGGGCCATAACTCTTTCATCAAGATCTAGTGTAGCTACGTAAGCTTAACAGAGAAAAGGATGCTGCAAAAATGACCACATTGAACAATCACGGCCGTGACATAGGCAGGTTTGAGAAAACCACAATGATAACTATTTACTATCAAAATATTTTATATCAAAATTTCACCAAAGCAAAAAACTATTCTGAGAATTCAGAAAGACCCGCAGATCTAGCCAAAGTTATTAGTTCCACTGGCGTGGCCCGATAGGATATTCTGTGATATTTGGTGTTATCACGGCTATTAAATCTTATGGAAACTTTGTGCTATTCTGCACTATACAGGCATACCCCGCATTAACGTACGCAATGGGACCGGAGCATGTATGTAAAGCGAAAATGTACTTAAAGTGAAGCACTACCTTTTCCCACGGATCGATGCATGTACTGTACTGCAATCGTCATATACGTGCATAACTGATGTAAATAACGCATTTGTAACAGGCTCTATAGTCTCCCCGCTTGCGCACAGCTTTGGTACAGGTAGGGAGCCGGAATTGCGGTTCAGGACGTGCCGACAGGCGCATGCGTGAGATGCCGTTTCCCTATTGAGCGATATGTACTTACTCGCGAGTGTACTTAAAGTGAGTGTCCTTAAACCGGGGTATGCCTGTATAGCAAAATGTTCCATTATCAGTGGGTGTAAAAAAGTCTGCATTATCTCTAGGTTATCAGCGTGAAAAAGAGAAATCAATGACACGC